>NC_059456.1:14810740-14835740 GCF_905237065.1 Salmo salar | reverse complement strand
ACTACTACTTCTATTACTTCCACCACTACTATCACTACCACTTCTGCTACTACCACCACTACCACCACTACTACCACTACTACCACTACCACTACTACTACTACTACTACTACTAGCACTACTACTGCTACTGCTACTACTACTACTACTCCTATATTATGATACTACTACTACTACTACTACTACTACTACTACTACTACTCCTATATTATCATACTACTACCACTACCACCACCACTACTACTACTACCACTTCTACTACTACTACTACTACTACTACTACTACTACTACTACTACTATTACTGATACTACTACTGATACTACTACTACTACTACTACTACTACTAGTACTACCACTACCACCACTACTATCACTACCACCACTACTACCACTACTACCACTACTACTACTACTAGCACTACTACTGCTACTACTACTACTACTCCTATATTATGATACTACTACCACTACTACTACTACTACTACTACTACTACTACTACTACTCCTATATTATCATACTACTACCACTACCACCACTACTACCACTACTGCTACTACTACTACTACTTCTAATTCTACTACTACTACTACCACTACTGCTACTACTATTACTACTACTACTACTATTACTACTACCACTACTACTACTACTACTACTACTACTCCTATATTATGATAGTTGTACTACTATACTCTACTACTGCTACTACTCCTGTATTATGATAGTTGTACTACTACACTCTACTACTACTACTACTACTACTACTCCTATATTATGATACTACTACTATTACTACTACCACTACCACTACTACTACTATTACTACAACTACTTCTACATTAGTATAACACTACCACAACTACTACTACTACTACTACTACTACTACTACTACTACTCCTATATTATGATAGTTGTACTACTTCACTATACTCTACTACTACTACTACTACTCCTATATGATACTACTACTACTACTACTACTACTACTATTATTACTACCACTACTACTACTACTACTACTACTACTACTATTACTACTGCTACTACTACATTACTATAACACTACTTCTACAACTACTACTACTACTATCGCTACTACTATTACTACTGCTTCTACTTTTATAATATTATACTGCTACATTCTATGCTGCTACTACAATACTATACAACTACTACTACATTATACTACTTCTACGATACTGTACTACTACTATGACTATTACGATAATATACTACTAATACTTCTACTGCTATGATACTGTACTACTACCACTACTACTGCTACTGATACTGCTACAAATACTATACTATAGTACTGCAATATTCTACTACTACTACTACTACTAATATGATACTATACTACTATGATTGTGCTACTACTTCTACTACTACTGTACTACTATGATACTATACTACTTCTACTACTTCTACTACTAGTGTCAAACTACTACTACAATTTTATACTACTTTGACTACTTCGCGACTATACTACTTTTACTACTACGATACTACTATGATACTATACTACGATACTACTACTACGATACTATAATACTACTTCTAATACAATACTATACTACTACTACTACGGCTACTACTACAATACAATACCAGTTGTACCACTACTACTAATGTGATACTATACAACTACTACCACTGCTACTGTGCTACTATACTACTACTACTATAATACTATATTCATACTACTATGATACTATACTACTACTACTACTACTACTACTATACTACAACTACTATGACTAATGCGATACTATACTAATACTACTATACTACTTGTACTACTACTATGGCACTATGCTACTATTTTACTACTAGTGCAACTACTCGTACGATACTATACTACTACTACTACTACTACTAGTACCACTACGATACTATAATACTACTACTAATATGATACTATACTACTATGATACTACTACTATACTACTATGCTACTACTACTACTACAGTACTATGCTACTACTACTACAACACTACTACAATACTATACTACTTCTACTGTGCTACTACTACTGCTACGGCGGTACTATACTACTTTTACTACTACGGTACTGCACTACTACTATGATACTTTACTACGATACTACTACTACGATACTATTCTACTACTACTACTAATACGATACTATACTACTACTACTACCACTACTACTTTACAATTACTACTATTGCTACTGTACTACAATACAGCTGCTATTACTGCTACTACCACGGCTACTACAATACTATACAACTACTACCACTACAATATAAAACCAGCTCTACTATACTAATTCTACAACTACAGTACTATACTACTACTACTACTACAATATTTTACTGATACAATACTATACTGCTATTACTACTGCTTTGATACTATACCACTACTACTGTGATATTTACTTCTGCTACTATACTACTATATTACTGCTACTACTGCTTCTACTATTATGGCTACTATGATGCTATACTACTACTACTATACTACAACTACTATGACACCTACGATACTATACTATTACTGCTGCTACTACTGCTACTACTATGATACTATATTACTACTAATACAACTACTCATACTGTACTACTACTACTACTATTACTACTAGTGCCACTATGATACTATAATACTACTACTACGGTACAATGCTACTACTACTACTGCTGCTGCTACTACTACAACGGTTCTGCTACTACTACTACTACTACTACTACTACTATGATACTATACTATTATGATACTACTACTATACTATTACGGTATTATGCTACGTCTATTACTACTATACTACTACAATAATATGCTACTTATACAACTACTACTGCGATACTACTATGATACTATACTACTTCTACTATTATTATAGTACTAGTCTGCAACCTTTTGTAAAACTACTCAACAAATCTACACTACAAACCAAATCTTTACCTCCCTCCCTTTCTCAGATAGCGGACCAGATGTTCTTCCATACTGACTACCGCCCGTTGATCCGGGATGTTAATAACTACGTGCTGGACGAACAGACCCAGCAGGCACCACACCTCATGCCCCCTCCCTTCCTGGTGGACGTAGACGGGAACCCCCACCCACCTCCATACCAACGCCTCGTACCCGGACGGGAGAGCTGCAGAGACCAACAGCTCATACCACAGATGGGAGTCACCTCCTCAGGTACATGTCACCTCCTCCTCCTCCTCAGGTACATGTCAGTTTGTCAGGGAGTCACCTCCTCCTCCTCCTCCTCCTCAGGTACCTCAAATCAAATCAAATTGATTTATATAGCCCTTTTTACATCAGCTGATATCTCAAAGTGCTGTACAGAAACCCAGCCTAAAACCCCAAACAGCAAGCAATGCAGGTGTAGAAGCACGGTGGCTAGGAAAAACTCCCTAGAAAGGCCAAAACCTAGGAAGAAACCTAGAGAGGAACCAGGCTATGAGGGGTGGCCAGTCCTCTTCTGGCTGTGCCGGGTGGAGATTATAACAGCACATGGCCAAGATGTTCAAATGTTCATAAATGACCAGCATGATCAAATAATAATAATCATAGTAGTTGTCGAGGGTGCAACAAGTCAGTAACACAAGAGTAAGTGTCAGTTGGCTTTTTCATAGCCGCTCCTGCTGTCTCTAGAGAGTTGAAAACAGCAGGTCTGGGACAGGTAGCACGTCCAGTGAACAGGTCAGGGTTCCAGCAGGTCTGGGACAGCAGGTCTGGGACAGGTAGCACGTCCGGTGAACAGGTCAGGGTTCCATAGCCGCAGGCAGAACAGTTGGAACTGGAGCAGCAGCACGGCCAGGTGAACTGGGGACAGCAAGGAGTCATCAAGCCAGGTAGTCCTGAGGCATGGTCCTAGGGCTCAGGTCCTCCGAGAGAGGGAAAGAAAGAGAGAAAGAGAGAATTAGAGAGAGCATATTTAAATTCACACAGGATACCGGAAAAGACAAGAGAAATACTCCAGATGTGACAGACTGACCCTAGCCCCCCGACACATAAACTACTGCAGCATAAATACTGGAGGCTGAGACAGGAGGGGTCAGGAGACACTGTGGCCCCATCCGATGAAACCCCCGGACAGGGCCAAACAGGTAGGATATAACCCCTCCCACTTTGCCAAAGCACAGCCCCCACACAACTGGAGGGATATCTCCAACCACCAACTTACCGTCCCGAGACAAGGCCGAGTATAGCCCACAAAGATCTCCGCCATGGCACAACCCAAGGGGGGGCGCCAACCCAGACAGGAAGACCACGTCAGTAACTCAACCCACTCAAGTGACGCACCCCTCCCAGGGACGGCAAGAACACCAGTAAGCCAGTGACTCAGCCCCAGTAATAGGAGTAGAGGCAGAGAATCCTAGTGAAGAGAGGGAAAACCAGCCAGGCAGAGACAGCAAGGGCGGTTTGTTGCTCCAGCCTTTCCATTCACCTTCACACCCCTGGGCTAGACTACACTTAATCATAGGACCTACTGAAGAGACGTGTCTTCAGTAAAGACTTAAAGGTTGAGACTGAGTCTGCGTCTCTCACATGGGTAGGCAGACTATTCCATAAAAATGGAGCTCTATAGGAGAAAGCCCTGCCTCCAGCTGTTTGCTTAGAAATTCTAGGAACAATTAGGAGGCCCGCGTCTTGTGACCGTAGCGTACGTGTAGGTATGTACGGCAGGACCAAATCGGAAAGATAGGTAGGAGCAAGCCCATGTAATGTTTTGTAGGTTAGCATTAAAACCTTGAAATCAGCCCTTGCAATAACAGGAAGCCAGTGTAGGGAGCCTAGCACTGGAGTAATATGATCAAATTTTTTGGATCTAGTCAGGATTCTAGCAGCCGTATTTAGCACTAACTGAAGTTTATTTAGTGCTTTATCCGGGTAGCCGGAAAGTAGAGCATTGCAGTAGTCCAGCCTAGAAGTAACAAAAGCATGGATTAATTTTTCTGCGTCATTTTTGGACAGAAAGTTTCAGATTTTTGCAATGTTACGTAGATGGACAAAAGCTGTCCTTGAAACAGTCTTGATATGTTCTTCGAAAGAGAGATCAGGGTCCAGAGTAACGCCGAGGTCCTTCACAGTTTTATTTGAGACGACTGTACAACCATCCAGATTAATTGTCAGATTCAACAGAAGATCTCTTTGTTTCTTGGGACCTAGAACAAGCAACTCTGTTTTGTCCGAGTTTAAAAGTAGAAAGTTTGCAGCCATCCACTTCCTTATGTCTGAGACACAGGCTTCTAGCGAGGGCAATTTTGGGGCTTCACCATCCGCATAGCAGTGAAATTTAACATTATGTTTTCGAATGACATCCCCAAGAGGTAAAATATATAGTGAAAACAATAGTGGTCCTAAAACGGAACCTTGAGGAACACCGAAATTTACAGTTGATTTGTCAGAGGACAAACCATTCACAGAGACAAACTGATATCTTTCCGACAGATAAGATCTAAACCAGGCCAGAACTTGTCCATGTAGACCAATTTGGGTTTCCAATCTCTCCAAAAGAATGTGGTGATCGATGGTATCAAAAGCAGCACTAAGATCTAGGAGCACGAGGACTGATGCAGAGCCTCGGTCTGACGTCATTAAAAGGTCATTTACCACCTTCACAAGTGCAGTCTCAGTGCTATGATGGGGTCTAAAACCAGACTGAAGCGTTTCGTATACATTGTTTGTCTTCAGGGAGGCAGTGAGTTGCTGCGCAACAGCTTTTTCAATTTTTTTTTAAGAAGAATGGAAGATTCGATACAGGCCGATAATTTCTGGATCAAGATTTGGCTTTTTCAAGAGAGGCTTTATTACTGCCACTTTTAGTGAGTTTGGTACACATCCGGTGGATAGAGAGCCGTTTATTATGTTCAACATAGGAGGGCCAAGCACAGAAAGCAGCTCTTTCAGTAGTTTAGTTGGAATAAGGTCCAGTATGCAGCTTGAAGGTTTAGAGGCCATGATTATTTTCATCATTGTGTCAAGAGATATAGTACTAAAACACTTTAGTGTGTCCCTTGATCCTAGATCCTGGCAGAGTTGTGCAGACTCAGGACAACGGAGCTTTGGAGGAATACGCAGATTTAAAGAGGAGTCCGTAATTTGCTTTCTAATGATCATGATCTTTTCCTCAAAGAAGTTCATGAATTCATTACTGCTGAAGTGAGAGCCATCCTCTCTTTGGGAATGCTGCTTTTTAGTTAGCTTTGCGACAGTATCAAAAATTAATTTCGGATTGTTCTTATTTTCCTCAATTAAGTTGGAAAAATAGGATGATCGAGCAGCAGTGAGGGCTCTTCGATACTGCACGGTACTGTCTTTCCAAGCTAGTCGGAAGACGTCCAGTTTGGTGTGGCGCCATTTCCGTTCCAATTTTCTGGAAGCTTGCTTCAGAGCTCGTGTATTTTCTGTATACCAGGGAGCTAGTTTCTTATGACAAATGTTTTTAGTTTTTAGGGGTGCAACTGCATCTAGGGTATTGCGCAAGGTTAAATTGAGTTCCTCAGTTAGGTGGTTAACTGATTTTTGTCCTCTGACGTCCTCGGGTAGGCAGAGGGAGTGTGGAAGGGCATCAAGGAATCTTTGGGTTGTCTGAGAATTTATAGCACAACTTTTAATGCTCCTTGGTTGGGGTCTGAGCAGATTATTTGTTGCGATTGCAAACGTAATAAAATGGTGGTCTGATAGTCCAGGATTATGAGGAAAAACATTAAGATCCACAACATTTATTCCATGGGACAAAACTAGGTCCAGAGTATGACTGTGGCAGTGAGTAGGTCCAGAGACATGTTGGACAAAACCCACTGAGTCAATGATGGCTCCGAAAGCCTTTTGGAGTGGGTCTGTGGACTTTTCCATGTGAATATTAAAGTCACCAAAATTTTGAATATTATCTGCGATGACTACAAGGTCCGATAGGAATTCAGGGAACTCAGTGAGGAACGCTGCATATGGCCCAGGAGGCCTGTAAACAGTAGCTATAAAAAGTGATTGAGTAGGCTGCATAGATTTCATGACTAGAAGCTCAAAAGACGAAAACGTCGTTGTTGTTTGTTTTTTTGTAAATTGAAATTTGCTATCATAAATGTTAGCAACACCTCCGCCTTTGCGGGATGCGCGGGGGATATGGTCACTAGTGTAACCAGGAGGTGAGGCCTCATTTAACACAGTAACTTCATCAGGCTTAAGCCATGTTTCAGTCAGGCCAATCACATCAAGATTATGATCAGTGATTAGTTCATTGACTATAACTGCCTTTGAAGTGAGGGATCTAACATTAAGTAGTCCTATTTTGAGATGTGAGGTATCACAATCTCTGTCAATAATGGCAGGGATGGAGGAGGTCTTTATACTAGTGAGATTGCTAAGGCGAACACCGCCATGTTTAGTTTTGCCCAACCTAGATCGAGGCACAGACACGGTCTCAATGGGGATAGCTGAGCTGACTACACTGACTGTGCTAGTGGCAGACTCCACTAAGCTGGCATGCTGGCTAACAGCCTGCTGCCTGGCCTGCACCCTATTTTATTGTGGAGCTAGAGGAGTTAGAGCCCTGTCTATGTTCGTAGATAAGATGAGAGCACCCCTCCAGCTAGGATGGAGTCTGTCACTCCTCAACAGGCCAGGCTTGGTCCTGTTTGTGGGTGAGTCCCAGAAAGAGGGCCAATTATCTACAAATTCTATCTTTTGGGAGGGGCAGAAAACAGTTTTCAACCAGCGATTGAGTTGTGAGACTCTGCTGTAGAGCTCATCACTCCCCCTAACTGGGAGGGGGCCAGAGACAATTAATCGATGCCGACACATCTTTCTAACTGATTTACACGCTGAAGCTATGTTGCGCTTGGTGACCTCTGACTGTTTCATCCTAACATCGTTGGTGCCGACGTGGATAACAATATCCCTATACTCTCTAGATTCAACAGTTTTAGCTTTAGCCAGCACCATCTTCAGATTAGCCTTAACGTCGGTAGCCCTGCCCCCTGGTAGACAGTGTATGATCGCTGGATGATTCGTTTTAAGTCTAATACTGCGGGTAATGGAGTCGCCAATGACTAGGGTTTTCAATTTGTCAGAGATAATGGTGGGAGCCTTCGGCGTCTTAGACCCCGTAACGGGAGGAGGAGAGACCAGAGAAGGCTCGGCCTCTGACTCCGACTCGCTTAATGGGGAGAACCGGTTGAAAGTTTCTGTCGGCTGAATAAGCAACACCGGTTGAGCATTCCTACAGCATTTACCTGTCAGTTTGTCAGGGAGTCAACTCCTTCTCCTCCTACTCCTCCTCATGTACATGTCAGTTTGTCAGGGATTCACCTCCTCCTCCTCCTCCTCCCTTCCTCCTCCTCCTCTTCCTCCCCCTCCTCCTCCTCCTCCTCTCCTCCTCCCCTCCTCCTCTCCTCTTCCTCCTCTTCCTCCTCCCCCTCCTCCTCAGGTATATGTCAGGGAGTCACCTCCTCCTCCTCCTCTTCCCCTCCTCCTCCTCCCCTCCTCCTCCTCCTCTTCCTCCTCCTCCTGTGACAATTTTTTCAGACACAAGATAGTGGTTGGCTTATCTGGATTTGCTTGACTCTTGACAGATATAGGTACTCATTTTGTGTGCAGGTGCTGTTTATATTTAGGTGCAGAAACTCTACAATAGTTTAAGCCAATATATTCTATATATTTTTGTATTAATTGAACTTGTATTTTTTCATGGGAACACACTGAGACCAGGATCTCATTTACAATGGTACCCTGAGGACGTCGATACAACACATTCAAAATAATCAATACAAATACAATCAACTACAAATGACAATCAACACCACAGCTTCAAATACAGTTACAGCATTTTACAGCAAATACAGCATTTCTGCTAAAATTCATTCAACATTAGTCCTAAACTGACCTAGAGGCACCATAGAGTCATGATGTAGGGAGTTGTGTAGGATATTAGTCCTAAACTGACCTAAAATGGGGGCCAGTAAAACTGAAAGCGGATTTACCTACATCGGTACGTACTAGTGGAACTTGGAGAGTTAACCGTCCCTGGGAACGGGTTTGGTGTCTCTCTCATATTTTATCATTTGAACATTGAAGTGACGTAGGTGGGAAGCTTGTGTAGTAGACCTTTGTAAACTAAAATAGAGTAATGAGGTGTTCTACCTGACTTTAATGAGGACCGGCCAATCTATTGATTCAGGATGAGGATCTGATTTGATTAAGATCCCCATTATCCGACGCTAATGGTGACAAGCTAGTCTTACTGGGGCTTTACACATAACGGAAAATACATTACAGACAAAAAACTGACTTTACTCTCACCTGTGGTACAGCAGACTGGTAGACGACATCCAGAGGTTAAAGAGTAGTGGCTGCTGCATTCTGGTAAATAGTGTCACCGTAGTCAAGACCTGGCTGGAAGAGGTATGATCTTCAATGAGCGTACAAAACATTATGAACACATGTTCTTTCCATGACGTATACTGGCCAGGTGAAACCAGGTGAAAGCTATGATCCCTTATTGATGTCACTTGTTAAATCCACTTCAATCAGTGTAGATGAAGGGGAGGAGATAGGTTAAAGAACGATTTGCACAATTTCTCTAAATGTATTATCCATTACTAAAGAGCAGTATGGATATATATTTAGGTCTTTTTTTAGGCTATTTGTCCATTAGGCCTATGTTATGTCCACATCAGGCATAGAAAATTCTAAATGGACTAAATGTTAACTTGTCAATGTTTTCAAAAAAAAATTCTGCACTTTCTGCTGAGCGCAAACTTGAACGTTGTGGAAATTATGTGCAACTTCCACTGCACGTTTACTGAGGCTGTACCTTCTTTAAGTTACAGTTTTAACAGTGGCCAAGTAGGCTATTGTGTCTATTTGATCATAATGTAGGCCTACCAGAGGGGCTTACCATCAAAAACAATGCAGAAAATGCATCCCATAATATTTTAACATGGAAATAGCTGTTCTATCATTCAGCCTACAGTAGCAGCAAATGTGTGGTGTTCAATGTAGGCCTTTTTGTAAGAAAAAATGCAGGGCTTGACATTAATCTGTTTATCCACTTGTCCTTCAGACAAAGAGGTGACTGACATTGTAGTTGTTTGATGCAAGAAACCACTTTACAAAATAAAATTAATTATTATTCTCATACCATTATTACAGAGAATCAGACAAATTATGCTTCCCTCTGCCTATTGGTTACTTAGTTTATTCAAGCCTGTCTCAAAATACAACTCTGCCCCTTTAAGACAAAAAAAACTCTTTACCTGACTCGCTTTTCAAAAAAGAAACACGTTTTGTGCTCTTGTAGGAAGCAATCACTCCCCTATTGCTGACTACAAATGATCTATAACTGGGCTAATAACTCACTAACTAGCAAAGGATATGAACAAAACATGCACACGTGGCTACATGCAGCTCTCACTTTGATCTCAAAACAAGTGCATCTACTCATGACTGCTCATGCTGTAAACACAGTCCAGTTCAAGATCCGTATATGGCAATGGTCTATTTGCATATAGGCATACTGCAGCTCTGATTGATTATGCGTGTCAATGCAATAGAATCCGACTCCAATGTGTTCTGCCTACAACAAAATATATTGCATAGTTAATTTTGTTTCTGTATTTTGCATGGAAAGTGGCTAATATTACATTGATTTGATCACAATTGCCACAGTAAAGGGAAACATTGAACATGTTAGGGATCCCTTCATTCCCGCTCGATTGATTTGACAACATCCAGTGAAATTGCAGCGCGCCTCATTCAAAAACAGAAATACTCATAATAAGAATTCACAAAACATACATGTAATACATCACAATAAAGCTTAACTTCTTGTTAATCCAGCCACAGTGTCAGATTTCAAAAAGGCTTTACTGCGAAAGCAGACCATGTGATTATCTGAGGGCAGCAACCCGCATACAAACACATGAAAATCATATTTCAACCAGCCAGGTGCGACACAAAAGTCAGAAATAACGATATAATTCATGCCTTACCTTTGAAGATCTTCTGTTGACACTCCAAAATGTCCCTGAAACATCACAAATGGTCCTTTTGTTCGATAAATTCCTTCTTTATATCCCCAAAATGTCCATTTATTTGGCGCGTTTGATTCAGAAAATACACCGGTTCCAACTCGCCCAACATGACTACAAAGTATCTAATAAGTTACCTGTGAACTTGGTCCAAACATTTCAAACAACTTTCCTAATCCAACCTTAGGTATCCTAAAACGTAAATAATTGATACAATTTAAGACGGGATATACTGTGTTCAATACCGGATGAAAACAAAGTGAAACGCGTTCCAGGTCGCACACACCAAAATACTTGAGTCCCTCTGAGTGACACATGGAAAGAACAGGACTACTTCTTCATTTCTCAAAAGAAAAACATCAACCAATTTCTAAAAACTGTTGACATCTAGTGGAAGCCATAGGAACTGAAAGCAGATTCCTATGAAAAAGGGCTTACCATAGAAAACTAATGGAAAACACATTGACCTCAACATTTTTTTCCCCTGGATGGATCGTGCCGGGGTTTCACCTGCCAAATCAGTTCTGTTATACTCACAGACATTATTCAAACAGTTTGAGAAACTTCAGAGTGTTTTCTACCAAATCTACCAATTATATGCATATCCTAGCTTCTGGGCCTGAGTAGCAGGCAGTTTACTTTGGGCATGCTTTTCATCCGGATGTGAAAATGCTGCCCCCTATCCCAAAGAGGTTTTAACAGGGAAAACTCTAGAACAGTTATCAACTTTTTTTGAGTCAAGATCACTTTGAGTCAAAATATAAGCAGAGATCTACCGCTCAGATTTGTTTTAACATGACTTAGAAAATGTAAGCCTTTGCAACATTAACCAATTAAAAACACTGTAGCAATGAGCTTTATGCAGTAAGCTATAGGCCCATTACATTATCACTGCATACTGGCTTTGCTTGAATTTCCCTGCCAATGCATTGTTGTTCCGGACCTTTTTTGAAATTATATTTCAAAATTTGAGGTAGGCTATATGATCACACGGGTAATTGACCCACTGTTGTATTACTTGTGAGGCACAGCTTAGTGAGCATACATTTAAATTATAACTTTTTTTTTTTTTTTTACTGGGCTGATGGTGCCTGCATCTGATGGTCAGCCTTACCAGAGGGGGAGAGCAGCAGACTGAGGCTCCATCTCTCAACATCCCTCCGCTCTGCCTTTCCACTGACCATTTAAATAATTACTTTCCGTCTCTCAACATCCCTCCACTCTGCCTTTCCACTGACCATTTAAATAATTACTTTCCGTCTCTCAACATCCCTCCACTCTGCCTTTCCACTGACCATTTAAATAATTACTTTCCGTCTCTCAACATCCCTCCACTCTGCCTTTCCACTGACCAAAAAAGGAACACAGTCTTCCGGCTGATGACGAAACTCGAGTCGTAACGCCTCATGCACAAATTAATGTTGTTACTCCTGTGAATATTCCTCGATATCAAAAAACACCTGAGCCGTAAGCCTATAGATAGACTTTCCCACTCACTTATTCATTCATTAGTGCTACAGTGCTTGTTGTAGCGCTGAGTGGAAATAGGAAGAATGCACATTTTATGGGTTTATAAAAGTGTTGAATACAAACTGTTGACAGTGCTGAGTAAGAACTGAAACATGAAGTCACTCATAAAAACAGCAGCTCTTTGCTGTATTCGTTGACAGTCTCTATTCGTGGTTTTAAACGTTTTGAAATCTCACAGTATCAACTTTGCTATAGCTTTCATTATGGCTGCTACGTTACTGCAGACACAGTCATCTGAGCCATCTGATTGGCCAGCGGTTGACTTGCTCTCTGGGCCCACCGGGAAGGCAGAGTTTGTACCTTCAGACACATTAAATGGTTCAAAATGGCAACAGTTCGCCTACCTGGCATGCAGCCCGACCGCCAACAGCCCGAGATGTTACGTCCAAATGGTACACGTTAGTCTGGAACGTACAAAATCAGGATGTTATGTCCGTTTGCCACATATTATCATAGGAAGTCAGGTTGCAAAACCAAAAGTCAGTGAACCATGTCCAAATGGCCAATATAATGTCTAAATGTCCAAACAAAAAATACACACAATCTAGTAAAGGAATGGAATAAGAATATATAAGTGTAAAATGAATGGATGAGCAGCGACAGATCGGCTAAGATGCAATAGATAGTAAAGAATAGAGAGTGAAGGATACAGGATACAGTATATACATATGAGATGAGTAATGCGACACATGTAAACATTATTCAAGTGGCATTATTAAAGTGACTAGTGTTCCATTTATTAAAGTGGCCAATGATATCAAGTCTGTAGCTAGGCAGCCGCCTATGGCTGTTTAACAGTCTGATGGCTTTGAGATAGAAGCTTTTTTTATTTATTTTTTCATCTCTCTGTCCCAGCATTGATGCACCTGTACTGATCTCACCTTCTGGATGAAATCAGGGTGAACAGGCAGTGGCTCGGGTGGTTGTTGCCAGCCTGTGACATCGGGTGGTGTAGGTGTCCTGGAGGGCAGGTAGTTTGCCCCCGGTGATGCGTTGTGCAGACCTTACCTCCCTCTGGAGAGTCTTGCGGTTGTGGGTGGAGCAGCTGCCGTACCAGGCAGTGATACAGCCCAACAGGATGCTCTCGATTGTGCATCTGTAAGAGTATGTGAGGGTTTTCAGTGATAAGCCACATTTTTTCAGCCTCCTAAGGTTGAAGAGGCACTGTTGCACCTTCTTCACCACCTGTTGTGTCGTCTGCAAACTTGATGACTGAGTTGGAGGCGTGCTTGGCCTAGCAGTCGTGGGTGAACAGGGAGTACAGGAGGGAGCTGAGAACGCACCCTTGTGGGGCCCCAGTGTTGAGGATCAGTGGGGTGGAGATGTTGTTTCCTACCTTCACCACCTGGAGGCGTGCCATCAGGAAGTCCAGGATCCAGTTGCACAGGGCGGGGTTCAGACCCAGGGCCTCAAGCTTAGTGATGAGTTTGGAGGGTACTATGTTGTTGAATGCTGAGCTGTAGTCAGTGAACAGTATTCTTATATAGGTATTCCTCTTGTCCAGATGGGATAGGGCAGTGTTCAGTGTGATGGCGATTGGATCGTCTGTGGACCTATTCGGGGTGGTAAGCAAATTAAAGTGTGTCTAGGGTGTCAGGTAAGGTAGAGGTGATATGATCCTTGACTAGTCTCTCAAAGCACTTCATGATGTCAGAAGTGAGTGCTACGGGGCGATAGTCATTTAGTTCAGTTACCTTAGCTTTCTTGGGAACAGGAACAATGGTGGACACCTTGAAGCAAGTAGGGACAGCAGACTGGGATAGGGATTGATTGAAAGCGCGCAAAGAAGTTCTTTAATTTGTCTGGAAGCAAGACGTCGATGTCCGCGATGGTGTTGGTTTTCTTTATGTAATCCGTGATTGTCTGTAGACCCTGCCACATACGTCTCCTGTCTGAGCCGTTGAATTGCGACTCCACTTTGTCTCTGTACTGATGTTTTGCCTGTTTCATTGCCTTACGGAGGGAATAACTACACTGTTTGTATTCGGTCATGTTTCCAGTCGCCTTGCCATGATTAAATGCGGTGGTACGTGCTTTCTGTTTTGAAACCCATTAAAAACCTGTGGTTTGAATTGAAAAGGTCAGTCCTTAAGCACAGACAAAGGATATGAAGGATCTGGAAGGAGTCTGTATGGAGGAATGGTCTGAGATCCCTCCCAAGGTGTCTGTATGGAGGACTGGTCTGAGATCCCTCCCAAGGTGTTCTGTATGGAGGACTGGTCTGAGATCCCTCCCAAGGTGTTCTGTATGGAGGAATGGTCTGAAATCCCTCCCAAGGTGTTCTGTATGGAGGAATGGTCTAAGATCCCTCCCAAGGTGTTCTGTATGGAGGAATGGTCTGAGATCCCTCCCAAGGTGTTCTGTATGGAGGACTGGTCTGAGATCCCTCCCAAGGTGTTCTGTATGGAGGAATGGTCTAAGATCCCTCCCAAGGTGTTCTGTATGGAGGAATGGTCTGAGATCCCTCCCAAGGTGTTCTGTATGGAGGAATGGTCTGAGATCCCTCCCAAGGTGTTCTGTATGGAGGACTGGTCTGAGATCCCTCCCAAGGTGTTCTGTATGGAGGAATGGTCTGAAATCCCTCCCAAGGTGTTCTGTATGGAGGAATGGTCTAAGATCCCTCCCAAGGTGTTCTGTATGGAGGACTGGTCTGAGATCCCTCCCAAGGTGTTCTGTATGGAGGAATGGTCTGAGATCCCTCCCAAGGTGTTCTGTATGGAGGAATGGTCTGAGATCCCTCCTAATGTGTTCTGTATGGAGGAATGGTCTGAGATCCCTCCTAATGTGTTCTGTATGGAGGAATGGTCTAAGATCCCTCCCAAGGTGTTCTGTATGGAGGAATGGTCTAAGATCCCTCCCAAGGTGTTCTGTATGGAGGAATGGTCTGAGATCCCTCCTAATGTGTTCTGTATGGAGGAATGGTCTAAGATCCCTCCCAATGTTCTCCAACTCATAAAACATTTTATGAAAAGGCTCAGTGCCGTTATCCTCAAGGTGAGGTATTGAAAGGTATTGAAAAGAGGTGTCAATCATTTTGATTACTTGTTATACAAAATCTCCTTATAATGCATTTGCATTGGTATAATATAATTTCCATGTTTTGGAGCAATATTGCTCACTATTTGAATGATTTATTTTGTCAATAATTATGGACCCCACTGTATATATTAACACATGTCTCTCTCTGTGTCTTTGTGTGTCTCTCTTTCTCTCTCTGTGTGTGTCTCTCTGTCTCTCTCTCCCTCTCTCTTTCTGCCTCTCTCTCTCTCTTTCTCCCTCTCTCTCTCTCTCTCTCTCTCTCTCTCTCTCTCTCTCTCTCTCTGTCTCTGTCTCTCTCTGTCTCTCTCTCTCTGTCTCTCTCTCTGTCTCTCTCTCTCTGTCTCTCTCTGTCTCTCTCTCTCTTGCTCTGTCTCTCTCTCTCTGTCTCTCTCTCTCTCTCTCTCTCTCTCTGTGTCTCTCTCTCTCTCTTTCTCTCTCTCTGTCTCTCTCTCTGTCTCTGTCTCTCTCTGTGTCTCTCTCTGTTTCTCTCTCTCTCTGTGTCTCTCTCTGTGTCTCTCTCTCTGTCTCTCTCTCTCTGTCTCTCTCTCTCTGTGTCAGGCCTGAACCAGGTGGTCAGTGAACAGGCTGTTGAAGGAGCCTCTCCTCTAGACAACATGATTCACAGACTTCAGCAGGAGCAGGACCAGAGACTGTCTACCGACACACACAACAGAGGTAAACACACACAGACGCACAAACACACCAGGGCTAGCCTGAGACAGTTCATTATTTGAGTCAAGCCTTTACACCCAGTTGCTTCAACATAAGACTAAAATTGGATACCTTTTGGTGCTAACCGTACCCCCCCCCCCCCCCTCTCCAGAGGTTCACTCCCCCCCCAATGTGGGTCTGCGTCGCAGCGGTCAGATCGAGGGGGTGAGACAGATGCACAGCAACGCCCCCCGGAGCCAGATGGCCACAGAGACAGACCTGGTAGCATGGAGCAGGAGGGTCCTGGTCCCTGAGCTGGGGACCGCTGAGCTCAGGTAACTAAACACAATACAGACCTGGTAGCATGGAGCAGGAGGGTCCTGGTCCCTGAGCTGGGGTCCGCTGAGCTCAGGTAACTAAACACAATACAGACCTGGTAGCATGGAGCAGGAGGGTCCTGGTCCCTGAGCTGGGGAACGCTGAGCTCAGGTAACTAAACACAATACAGACCTGGTAGCATGGAGCAGGAGGGTCCTGGTCCCTGAGCTGGGGGAAGCTGAGCTCAGGTAACTAAACACAATACAGACCTGGTAGCATGGAGCAGGAGGGTCCTGGTCCCTGAGCTGGGGGAAGCTGAGCTCAGGTAACTAAACACGGCCTCCCGAGAGGCGCAGTGGTCTAAGGTACTGCATCGCAGGGCTAGCTGTGCCACCAGAGATTCTGGGGTCGAGTCCAGGCTCTGTCGCAGCCGGGCCGCGAACGGGAGACCCATGGGGCGGCGCAGCGTCGTCCGGGTTAGGGGAGGGTTTGGCCGGGCAGGGATGTTCTTGTCCCATTGCGCACTAGCGATGGCCGGGCGCAGTGCACGCAGACACGGTCGCCAGGTGCACGGTGTTTCCTCTGACACGTTGGTGCGGCTGGCTTCCCGGGTTAAGTGGGCGTTGTGTCAAGAAGCAGTGCGGCTTGGTTGGGTTGTGTTTCGGAGGACGCACGACTCTCGACCTTCGCCTCTCTAGAGTCCGTACGGGAGTTGCAGCGATGAGACAAGACTGTAACTACCAATTGGAAACCACGAAATTGGGGAGAAAAAAGGGGTAAAACAAAATAAAGTAATAAAATCAAATCAAAAACACACCTAAACGCACACAGAGAACTGGTCCTCAAAAGTGTGTGTGTGTGTGTGTGTGTGTGTGTGTGTGTGTGTGTGTGTGTGTGTGTGTGTGTGTGTGTGTGTGTGTGTGTGTGTGTGTGTGTGTGTGTGTGTGTGTGTGTGTGTGTGTGTGTGTGTGTGTGCGTGCGTGCGTGCGTGCGTGCGTGCGTGCGTGCGTGCGTGTAGGAAACAGCTGGACTGGAGGGAGGCTAAAGGAGAGGAGGAGATCAGTGTCTACAGATCAGAGAGGAGACGACACACTGCCCACCTTCACAGAGAGAGCAAGGTATCACTCACTGCCCACCTTCACAGAGAGAGCAAGGTATCACACACTGTCCACCTTCACAGGGAGAGCAAGGTATCACTCACTGTCCACCTTCACAGAGAGAGCAAGGTATCACTCACTGTCCACCTTCACAGAGAGATCAAGGTATCACTCACTGGTTACCTTCACAGAGAGAGCAAGGTATCACACACTGTCCACCTTCACAGAGAGAGCAAGGTATCACACACTGTCCACCTTCACAGAGAGAGCAAGGTATCACTCACTGCCCACCTTCACAGAGAGAGCAAGGTATCACACACTGTCCACCTTCACAGAGAGAGCAAGGTATCACACACCTCTCAAGCAAGATACATAAAGTTCCTATTTTCTCTTTGTCTTTTGTCAGGTTTCCTCTCCAGACTGTGTAGGGGTGGAGGAGGGGAGGAGGAGTCATGGTAACCATGGCTACCAGACGCGTGCGGCTGTGGAGGAGACGAGTCGTCACAGCGCTGAGATTGCTGATGATGACGACAACAACAGCATCTCAGAGGTACGGCCTGTTGTTGTGAACCTAGAGGCCTGTTGTTGTGAACCTAGAGGCCTGTTGTTGTGAACCTAGAGGCCTGTTGTTGTGAACCTAGAGGTCTGTTGTTGTGAACCTAGAGGCCTGTTGTTGTGAACCTAGAGGCCTAGAGGCATGTTGTTGTGACCCTAGAGGCCTGTTGTTGTGAACCTAGAGGCCTGTTGTTGTGAACCTAGAGGCCTGTTGTTGTGAACCTAGAGGCCTGTTGTTGTGAACCTAGAGGTCTGTTGTTGTGAACCTAGAGGTCTGTTGTTGTGAACCTAGAGGCCTAGAGGCATGTTGTTGTGAACCTAGAGGCCTGTTGTTGTGAACCTAGAGGTCTGTTGTTGTGAACCTAGAGGCCTGTTGTTGTGAACCTAGAGGTCTGTTGTTGTGAACCTAGAGGCCTGTTAAAACTATGACCTTTTCTGTTCCAGCTTTAAATGAAGAACAGCTTATAAAGGCTTCGTAAAGCCTTCATAAAGTCTTCATGAACACTACACATGTTACAAATCATCTATAACCATATATTATGCTTTATAAAGGGTTGATAAATGTATCATAACTGTGTGACATAACCCACTGTGTTGAATATGATATAAGCATGTGCTTTATAAAGGGTGGCATAAGCACTGCTTAATAAAGGCCTTATAAGTCATATTAAATTGAGGCTTCACAAAGCGTCATACATCTTGGAGGAGCATTGCAACAACGGATAGAGGGCTCGATTCCCGGGAAGAAATGAATTCACGCATGAATGCATTCGCTTTGGATGAAAGTGTCTGCTAAATCGTATGTATTATATGACTATAAAACGTTTCTAGGATGGCCCAGCTTCTTTCCCTCTTGGGTGCATAGACAATATTGGACCTGACTTCAACTTCCCCCACAATGCTGTGCTGCAGGATGACAACACTTTAGTCTGACCTTTTTCAATATTTTTAAACCTTTTCAATCTGTTCAGACCTTTTCAATCTGTTAAAACCTTTTCAATCTGTTTAGACCTTTTCAATCTGTTCAGACCTTTTCAATCTGTTCAGACCTTTTCAATCTGTTCAGACCTTTTCAATCTTTTTAAACCTTTTCAATCTGTTCAGACCTTTTCAATCTTTTTAAACCTTTTCAATCTGTTCAGACCTTTTCAATCTGTTCAGACCTTTTCAATCTTTTTAAACCTTTTCAATCTGTTCAGACCTTTTCAATCTGTTTAAACCTTTTCAATCTGTTCCCTACTTCTTTTCCCCCCCAAATTCCATTCTCCTCTGGGTTTTTTCACGGTTTTTGTTCAGGTTTTCCCCAAATCGATTGGACACACTTGTCTATATATGATACCACAGTTGACAGTGCATGTCAGAGCAAAAACCAAGCTATGAGGTCGAAGGAATTGTCCGCAGAGCTCCGAGATAGGATTGTGTCAAGGCACAGATCTTGGGAAGGGTACCAAAACATTTCTGCAGCATTGAAGTTCCCCAAGAACATAGTGGCCTACATTTTTCTTAAATGGAAGGAGTTTGGAACCACCAAGACTCTTCCTAGAGCTGGCCGTCTGGTCAAACTGAGCAATCGGGGGAGAAGGGCCTTGGTCAGGGAGGTGGCCAAGAACCCAATGGTCACTCTGACAGAGCTCTAGAGTTCCTCTGTGGAGATGGTTGTCCTTCTGGAAGGTTCTCCATCTCTGCAGCACTCCACCAATCAGACCTTTATGGTAGAGGCCAGATGGAAGCCACTCTTCAGTAAAAGGCACATTACAGCCCGCTTGGAGTTTGCCAAAAGGCACATAAAGGACTCTCAGACCATGACAAACAAGATTCTCTGGTCTGATGAAACCAAGATTTAACTCTTTGGCCTGAATGCCAAATGTCACATCTGGAGGAAAACTGGCACCATCCCTACGGTGAAGCATGGTGGTGGCAGCATCATGCTGTGGGGATGTTTTTCAGTGGCAGGGACTGGGAGACTAGTCAGGATCAAGGCAAAGATGAACGGAGCAAAGTACAGAGAGATCCTTGATGAAAACCTGCTCCAGAGCGCTCAGGACCTCAGACTGGGGCGAAGGTTCACCTTCTAACAGGACAACGACCCTAAGCACACAGCCAAGACAACACAGGGGTGACTTCGGGACAAATCTGAATGTCGTTGAGTGGTCCAGCCAGAGCCCGGACTTAAACCTGATTGAACATCTCTTGAGAGATCTGAAAATAGCTGTGCAGCGACGCTCCCATCCAACCTGACAGAGCTTGAGAGGATCTGCAGAGAAGAATAGAAGAAACTCCTCAAATACAGGTGTGCCAAGCTTGTAGCATCATACCCAAGACTCAAGGCTGTAATCGCTGCCAAAGGTGCTTCCACAAAGTACAGAGTAAAAGGTCTGAATACTTATGTAAATGTGATTGTATTTTTTTTTTTACAAATATAAAGGTGCAAAAAATTATGGGGTATTGTGTGTAGATTGATGAGGGGAAAAAACTATTTAAAAGTTAAAGACCTGACTGGGTCCAGCACCGTGTGGTATGACTCATTATATTGTTGTTAAAGACCTGACTGGGTCCAGCACCGTGTGGTATGACTCATTATATTGTTGTTAAAGACCTGACTGGGTCCAGCACCGTGTGGTATGACTCATTATATTGTTGTGTTTCTGTAGGTTGGGGGGCTTTCATCAAGGTTAGTGTTTCTGTAGGTTGGGGGCTTTCATCAAGGTGTTTCTATAGGTTGGGGGCTTTCATCAAGGTTAGTGTTTCTGTAGGTTGGGGGGCTTTCATCAAGGTAAGTGTTTCTGTAGGTTAGGGGCTTTCATCAAGGTTAGTGTTTCTGTAGGTTGGGGGCTTTCATCAAGGTTAGTGTTTCTGTTGGTTGGGGGGCTTTCATCAAGGTTAGTGTTTCTATAGGTTGGGGGGCTTTCATCAAGGTTAGTGTTTCTATAGGTTGGGGGCTTTCATCAAGGTAAGTGTTTCTGTAGGTTGGGGGCTTTCATCAAGGTTAGTGTTTCTGTAGGTTGGGGCTTCCATCAAGGTTAGTGTTTCTGTAGGTTGGGGGGCTTTCATCAAGGTTAGTGTTTCTTTAGGTTGGGGGCTTTCATCAAGGTTAGTGTTTCTTTAGGTTGGGGGCTTTCATCAAGGTTAGTGTTTCTTTAGGTTGGGGGCTTTCATCAAGGTTAGTGTTTCTTTAGGTTGGGGGCTTTCATCAAGGTGTTTCTATAGGTTGGGGGCTTTCATCAAGGTAAGTGTTTCTGTAGGTTAGGGGCTTTCATCAAGGTTAGTGTTTCTGTACGTTGGGGGCTTTCATCAAGGTTAGTGTTTCTGTTGGTTGGGGGGCTTTCATCAAGGTTAGTGTTTCTATAGGTTGGGGGGGCTTTCATCAAGGTTAGTGTTTCTATAGGTTGGGGGCTTTCATCAAGGTTAGTGTTTCTGTAGGTTGGGGGCTTTCATCAAGGTTAGTGTTTCTGTAGGTTGGGGGCTTCCATCAAGGTTAGTGTTTCTGTAGGTTGGTGGGCTTTCATCAAGGTTAGTGTTTCTGTAGGTTGGGGGCTTTCATCAAGGTTAGTGTTTCTTTAGGTTGGGGGCTTTCATCAAGGTTAGTGTTTCTTTAGGTTGGGGGCTTTCATCAAGGTTAGTGTTTCTTTAGGTTGGGGGGCTTTCATCAAGGTTTGTGTTTCTGTAGGTTGAGGGGCTTTCATCAAGGTTAGTGTTTCTTTAGGTTGGGGGCTTTCATCAAGGTTAGTGTTTCTTTAGGTTAGGGGCTTTCATCAAGGTTAGTGTTTCTATAGGTTGGGGGCTTTCATCAAGGTTAGTGTTTCGTTAGGTTGGGGGCTTTCATCAAGGTTAGTGTTTCTGTAGGTTGGGGGCTTTCATCAAGGTTAGTGTTTCTGTAGGTTGGGGGGCTTTCATCAAGGTTAGTGTTCCTTTAGGTTGGGGGCTTTCATCAAGGTTAGTGTTTCGTTAGGTTGGGGGGCTTTCATCAAGGTTAGTGTTCCTTTAGGTTGGGGGGCTTTCATCAAGGTTAGTGTTCCTTTAGGTTGGGGGCTTTCATCAAGGTGTTTCTTTAGGTTGGGGGCTTTCATCAAGGTTAGTGTTCCTTTAGGTTGGGGGGCTTTCATCAAGATTAGTGTTCCTTTAGGTTGGGGGGCTTTCATCAAGATTAGTGTTCCTTTAGGTTGGGGGCTTTCATCAAGGTTAGTGTTTCTGTGTGTTAGGGGCTTTCATCAAGGTTAGTGTTTCTGTTGGTTAGGGGCTTTCATCAAGGTTAGTGTTTCTATAGGTTGGGGGCTTTCATCAAGGTTAGTGTTTCTGTTGGTTAGGGGCTTTCATCAAGGTTAGTGTTTCTGTAGGTTGGGGGGCTTTCATCAAGGTTAGTGTTTCTATAGGTTGGGGGCTTTCATCAAGGTTAGTGTTTCGATAGGTTGGGGGGCTTTCATCAAGGTTAGTGTTTCTATAGGTTGGGGGGCTTTCATCAAGGTTAGTGTTTCTTTAGGTTGGGGGCTTTCATCAAGGTTAGTTTTTCTGTAGGTTGGGGGCTTTCATCAAGGTTAGTGTGTCTGTAGGTTGGGGGGCTTTCATCAAGGTTAGTGTTTCTATAGGTTGGGGGCTTTCATCAAGGTGTTTCTGTAGGTTGGGGGCTTTCATCAAGGTGTTTCTTTAGGTTGGGGGCTTTCATCAAGGTGTTTCTTTAGGTTGTGGGCTTTCATCAAGGTGTTTCTGTAGGTTAGGGGCTTTCATCAAGGTGTTTCTTTAGGTTGGGGGCTTTCATCAAGGTGTTTCTTGGTGTAATACCTTTCTTGTAGTGACCTTACTGAGTAAAGTACTGGTCATCACCACTACTTAACACAGTCAGAAAGTCATAATGATGGCTAAACCCATTAGCACAATCTATCTCATAAACATTTGATTTGAAACCTCACCCAAACTAATGAAGGCCAAGTTGGATGCGTTGTTCCACCAGGCCTTCCGCACATGTGGGTGGAGGTGTCTGGGAAGGAGATTAGGTGTAATGTGACTAACATCACTTTAGAGAGTATGCCATCATTCGGCCCACCCTTTATTAAGCTCATGTTTATTTAGTATTCAACATAGTGGTAATGTCACACAGTTATGCCACATTTATCAACCCTTTATAAAGCATGACATACTGTTTATACATGCTTTGTAAAAAATGTACTGTATGTCGTGCTTATGAAGGTGAAATCTCCTTTTTTCACTCCCCTTGTCTCTCTCCCCCTCTCTTTCTCTCTCTGTCTTCATTTATATCACCCTCCTCCCTTTCCTCCCCCCTCTCCTCTGCCCCCCACTCCTCCCTCTCCCTCCTCTCCCCCCCTCCTCTCTCCCCTCTCCTCTGCCCCCCACTCCTCCCTCACCCTCCTCCCTTTCCTCCCCGTCTCTCCCCCCCTCCTCTCCCCTCTCCCCTCCTCCTCTCCCCCTCCTCTCCCCCTCCTCCCTCTCCCTCCTCCTCTCCCCCTCCTCTCCCTCTCCCTCCTCCTCTCCCCCTCCTCCCTCTCCCTCCTCTCCTCTGCCCCCCACTCCTCCCTCACCCTCCTCCCTTTCCTCCCCGTCTCTCCCCCCTCCTCTCCCCTCCTCCTCTCCTTCTCCTCTCCCTCCTCCCTCTCCCTCCTCCTCTCCCCCCTCCTCTCCCTCTCCCTCCTCCTCTCCCCCTCCTCTCCCCCTCCTCTCCCTCTCCCTCCTCCTCTCCCCCCTCCTCTCCCTCTCCCTCCTCCTCTCCCCCTCCTCTCTCCCCCCTCCTCCCTCTCCCTCCAGGGAGAGGTAGATGTTCATCCTAACCCTGTGAATGGGAACTCTTCAGAGGAGGAGAAGGAGGAAGAGGAGAAGGAGAAGGAGCCCTGGCCTGAAGACCACAGCAGCTCCAGGTAGGAACCAACACAGACCACAGCAGTGACTACTTTGATTACTTTGTTGCTATAGTAACTACTCTGATTACTTTGTTGCTATAGTAACGACTATGATTACTTTGTTGCTATAGTGACTACTCTGATTACTTTGTTGCTATAGTGACTACTCTGATTACTTTGTTGCTATAGTGACTACTCTGATTAATTTGTTGCTATAGTGACCACTCTGATTACTTTGTTGCTATAGTGACTACACTGATTAATTTGTTGCTATAGTGACTACTCTGATTAAATTGTTGCTATAGTGACTACTCTGATTAATTTGTTGCTATAGTGACTACTCTGATTAATGTGTTGCTATAGTGACTACTCTGATTACTTTGTTGCTATAGTGACTACTCTGATTACTTTGTTGCTATAGTGACTACTCTGATTAATTTGTTGCTATAGTGACTACTCAAATTACTTTGTTGTTATAGTGACCACTCTGATTACTTTGTTGCTATAGTGACTACTCTGATTAATGTGTTGCTATAGTGACTACTCTGATTAATGTGTTGCTATAGTGACTACTCTGATTACTTTGTTGCTATAGTGACTACTCTGATTAATTTGTTGCTGTCGTGACTACTTGTATTCATCTGATGCTATAGTGACTACTTGTATTCATCTGTTGCTATAGTGACTACTTTGACTCACTCTAATTAATATGATATTCATATAGTGACTATGATATTCATACGGTGACTGATATTCATATAGTGATTGATATTCATATAGTGACTGATATTCATATAGTGACTATGATATTCATATGGTGACTGATATTCATATAGTGACTGATATTCATATGGTGACTGATATTCATATAGTAACTGATATTCATATAGTGACTGATATTCATATAGTGACTGATATTCATATGGTGACTTATATTCATGTG